>NC_056748.1:819046019-819048519 GCF_019279795.1 Protopterus annectens
CTACCGTAGTCACCACTGTCTCTCACTTGCTGAACTGGGCTGGCTTGAACTCCCTCACTTCCTTCAGTGGTATCAACTCTCACTCACCCACAAACTTTTGTAAATGAGGAACACAGCTCACTGCCAAAGACCACAAACTAGTAAACCATCCACTAAATGTCCCATCCCTCCAGAATCTACTGCAACCCTATCGCACCACCAGACCACTAAGATCCAGCAACAAAAATCACTTGCAGATCACTAAAGCCAGTAACTCTGCTGGTGAAGCACTATTCTGTTGCGCCATAGCCAAATTATGGAACTCACTCCCACCCACAATTACCTCTGTACCATCATGCACCCACTTCATAACTTTACTAAAAGCGCGCCTAAAAACATGCTGGCTATGCCCTTGCAACTCCCATTCTAATATCATCCACCCCATCCAACCACTACCTTTCTTTCCACTCCACTAACTACCTTGATTATAGCAAGCTTAGATGCTCATAAGCCTAGTACTTATTATACAGCAGGAACTTCTCATTGTAACATTTGTTAATGTCTGTTATGTACTTCACAGATAAAGATTCTAGTTGTCTACTGATGTACTGTGTTCTTCATCTGTAAATATGTTGTAAGCAATTGCTATGTTAAATTGTTAATCGCTATGTAATCCAATGTAACTACTGTCTGTTTATTTTACTGTGGAGCTTTTCTTCCTGGGCCTCCGCTGAAAATGGACCTATGTCCAGTCGGACACTCCCGGTCAACAAATTTAAATAAATAAAATAAAATAAATATATATATATATATATGTATGTATGTATGAATATATATATATATGTGTGTGTGTGTGTGTGTGTGTGTGTGTATATATATATATATATATATATATATATATATATATATATATGTGTGTGTGTGTGTGTGTGTGTATAGATATATGTATATATACATATATATGTATATGTGCATGCGTGTGTGTGTGTGTGTGTGTATGTGTATATAAATATATATATATATATATATATATATATATATATATATATGTGTGTGTGTGTGTGTGTGTGTGTGTGTATATATATATAAATACATATATATGTATATATATGTATATAAATACATATATATGTGTATATATGTATATATATATATATATATATATGTATATGTGTGTGTGTGTGTGTGTGTATATGTATATACATATATATGTGTGTGTGTGTGTGTGTGTGTATATATATATATAAATACATATATATGTATATATATGTATATAAATACATATATATGTGTATATATGTATATATATGTATATATATATATATATATATATATATGTATATGTGTGTGTGTGTGTGTGTATGTATATATATATATATATATATATATATATATATATATATATATATAAATATATATATATGTGTGTGTGTGTGTGTGTGTATATGAAATAACCGCAAAAATGAAGATACTTTACTATATAATAAAAGACTCCAAACCAATTAATGAATGTATACACCAACTGTAAAAATAATAGAAGAAGTAATGGAGTGGCCGACACTGAAAGGATATTTGAGCTTTCTTTCTTTTATGGATATAAGAACTTCATCAGAATAACCAGGAATTAGAATTAGATTGAAGACACTATTTACAGTACAAGAAATCATCATGTGATAGTACAGTAACCAATTTACAGTATATGGTAATATTCTCTGTACACCAATAGTATGTGTAGTACATTTTTAAAAATCCAGTAGACTGTCAGGAAACAAAATGAAATTGCCTAATATTGACTATGTATAAAAAGTTAATGACCTAGGTAAAGAACATAATCAAGTAATTCATACATCAGTAGCAGAAGCTTAAAAGTAATCATTCTAAGGTGTTAACATACAATAATATGAAATGAAAGTAATGACTTGTATATGTATGTACATTAAGCATACCATTTAAGAGCGTATTTAATATTAATACGGTGGTGGTGCGGTAGTGTTGTCACCTCACAGTTAGACGCTGTCCGGTTCAATTCTCAGCTAGAGCATCTTCTGCGCATAGACATGCATGAATGGGCATACCTTCGTTGAAGGTTGTGCGTCAGGCCTGGCAAGCCGGTACGTAAAAATGAACTACCAATCATTAGCGGACCGGAGTTCCGGTGTGGCGACCCCTAACCGGGAAAAGCCGAAAGACACAAACAAACAATTATCATTTAACCCAGAGAACATATCTGCACCTAAATGCAATTGCCATTTTAACTCTCTGACTTCCAATAGTAGCTCTGGATCTAAAAAAAAAGCATTTGAAGGTATGTGAAAGAGATTTGAGAAGTCTTTGTAGTTCCAAGGACACTGACAAATGGCACAATTTCTCAATATCAGAAAGAAAAGCATTGAATGACCTCACTACTGACAAAACTTTGTGTATCATGCGCGCAGACAAGGGGACAGGTTTAGTCATCATGGACCACGTTGACTATGTACTAAAAATTGAAAGTTCTTTGTTTAATAATAATTTTTTGAGT